>NC_023758.2:18779725-18794104 GCF_000499845.2 Phaseolus vulgaris | reverse complement strand
GTATAGGGACTCAGCAGATCGGGGGACAACCGTAACTTATTAAAGGTCGACAGAAACATGACGTCTGCCGAGCTTCCTTGATCAATAAGCACTCTGTGGACCTTCCTTCCAGCTGTGACGACCGAGATGACAACGGGGTCGTTGTCGTGAGGTACCACATCTCGGAGGTCTCTTCTTGTGAACACAATATCGGACTCCCAAGGCTCCCCCGAGAGCCTCTCTTCGATTGAATTTACCCCCCTCGCGTATTTCTTCCGCTGGGAAGCGGGGGTCCTCCGCCGGAAAAACCTCCAGCAATGGTGTGGACCTCGCCAAGCACAGGCATCTCGTGTGCTGGCTCATCTGCCGGCGGCGGCGAGGTGGCGGTCGTTGTGGAATCTGCGACATAATCTTTCAAAAACCCAGTCCTCACCAGCTCATCTAGCTGGTAGCCCAACTGATGGAGATCAAGCCCAAGAGAACATGGAGGCCACTCATCAAGCTCAAGAAGAGGTGGAGGCACAAATGGAGGACGCCCATGGAGGTCAAAGTCCACCTCAAAGGATTACAAGAAGCATGTTCAAAGCCTTGGGAGCTAGAGGACATTTATTTTCTCTTTTTGTAGTGTCTTTAGTTGAAGGTGCTTAGAGGGAAACCTTAGAAACCTCTTTTGTTATAGCATCTTTTAGGTTTTAGTTAGGAGCTTTAGGGGGGTGTATTAGTAGATAGGTGTAGGAGTAGAATAGGGGGTGCCAAAGTGAAGGAAAGGATCACACCTTCCTTGCTTGCAATTAGCGCCGGTTCTAGATAGCTTTTGGAGGGAATTTTGAATTGTTTAGCTTTCAATTTTCAGCACCTTAGGCTATAAATAGAGGTGCCTTCCTTGTAAATTTCAGATTTGAATTTATCTAAAGAAACTATACTCAAAATTGGAGTGAGCATTTGGAGAGCTTTTGAGCTTCTACTCTAGTCTTATCTTGAAGGACCATGGTTTCCTCAAGTGGCGGCTTCCACACTCATCTAGGAGCATCCATACTTCTAGTGGCGTGATCATCCAACCTATCTTCCATCTTCATGAGCATTCTCTTCTCCTTCCTTTCTTCTTTTCAATTTTCTTGTTGTCTTGTGTTTGAGCATGTTTTGGTTCGGCTATTCCTTTTCCAGCACTATTTCTTTGTTCTTAAATTCTGTTCGGTTCTTTGTTTTGTTTCAATTCTGTTCGGTCTCTTCTTTTTTCCTTTGTTGATTCAATTTGACAATATTTGGTTCATCCAAATGAGTTTGGGATTTGGTACTTGTTATTGGTGAGTTCTTGATCTTAGAACCATGATCCAACTTCTAAGAAAGTGCCTCTACATTTTCCAGCTCAAGGTGATTCCTCAAAGTGTCAAGAATCTTGTTCTATGTGGCTATTGGAATCACATCATGTGGTATCATGAGTCTTAGGTTCATTCTTGTTTAATTGTTGAGTTGTGTGCACTTTATTTCAAGAGCTCTTTAATTTCTTGCAATTTAAGTTTCTGTTTTAGAATTTTAATTGAGTATTCTTGCTGTTTTTCTTTTGCTCCAAGTGTTTGTGGAAAGGTTTATGGGCACTCATAATTCTTATGAGTATGGTTGCTCTTTTGGAATGGCATTATCCTTCCTAGAGTTTACCTTAAGCTTCCTTTCATTTGTTACAATTTGTGTTGTGTCTTTTAATTTTTGAATCATGTCAAGTTTGTTTAGTCATGTTATTTCATATATGTCATTACTTCTGGTAGTACTTTTATTGTTTGATTGTTTCTTGCTTTGGTGTCATATAATTTTCTGAATTGATGTTGATCCTTTGTGCATTTTCTTTTTAGATTTGAGTTCATACTTGTATTCTAGACCTATACAAGTTCCAATACATCATTTTCTATTATGTCTTTGCTAGTTCATCATCTGTTTTTTTATTCCTATTAGGATTCCTCTGTTTATGAAAAAAAGTGCTTACTGTTTTTTTTCCTTATTTCAATTGATTTACGTACTGTAAAATTCTGAAATTCTGGATTTGAGATATTCAAAGTGTTAGAAAAGAATATAAAAAGAATCATTCAAAAATATGAAGTACACAAAAAATGATAAATAAAATAAAAAAGTGAACATTCCTGCCGAAAAAATACGGTAATCTGGCAGTGATTTTAAAAACTTTATTTCTCTCAATTGGCTTACTGTTTTTAATTGATTCCAGTGCCATTTTTGAGTTAACATCTTGAAGTTTCTGTGGTAAAAATTTCATAATCCAGTTCGCTCTACAACGTTCCAGTTAAATCAGTGAATATCAAGCCCAGTTTGCATAAAAAAAAAATCTTCCAGTAGCTAAAATTTTGTTTTCTTCATCTACTCTAGTGCTTTTCCTTAGGTATTCTTTGTGTGCCTACTTTCTCATTGAGTTCTTTATTTTCTTGATTGTCTTTCATTCTTATTCTTTGAGTTTGTCTTACATATAGTATTCCTTTTGCAATTACCTTTTCCTTGCTTATACCTTTTCTGTTTGTCTTTATTGTTTCTTTGGTTTTGTGGTGGTTTGCTCTTAAGATTGGTGTGCTTGCTTTGACATATTTCATTTGAGGATTCCAAGGCCTCAAGATCAGATTGGAGCAAGAACATTATTTCTTTGAGAGTGATATCTTTTTCAGCCTTAATTCACTTCGCAGTTTTCAATTGCAAAGCTCACTGTTTTGCTAATTTTTTTAACTTGTTTGCTGTTTTGTGTGTTTGCTGTTTTTTTAATTACAAATGGCTGGATCTTCAAGTGATGCATCCTACAAGCAGAATTCTCCTTCCAAAGCTTCCATTCTTGGTGAATTACATGAAGCTCAAAGAACAATTAGAAGGTTGGAGGAAAAAATGCAAAAGATGGAGGTCCAACAATCTAGACCATCTCCTTCTATCCATGATGGACATCATTCTCATAGACCATCTTCAAGAGCTTCTTCAAATGATGTTGGCCGTGAAGATGAGCATAGGAGAAGGAGACCTCCACCCCAAGTCCATGGACAAAGACATCATCATCAAGGGGAAAGAATTCACTACGGCAATGGCTTCTACCATGATGCAAAGTCCAAGCTTCCTTCGGTCAAACTACCTTGTTTTAATGGTTCTAGTGATCCAAATGTGTATTTAGATTGGGAGGCTAAGTGTGAACAAATTTTTGAGATCCATGAGATCCAAGATGAGCATAAGCTCAAGCTAGCCACCCTAGAGTTTAGTGATTATGCCATGAAATGGTGGCATGGGATTGTAAAGGACATTATCTATCACAAGGGTCCTCCCGTGGACTCTTGGAACTCTTTAAAGGATCATATGCGCGCTAGGTTTGTACCCCCACATTTTAGGAAAGACCTCATGTTGAGACTCCAACGGTTTCAACAAGGCACGCTAAATGTGGATGAATATTATAAGGAGCTTGAGACGCTTGTGCTTAAAATTGAATTAGAAGAAAGTGAAGAAGCCATGGTTGCTAGGTTTGTGAGTGGTCTTAGGAAGGATATCCAAGACATTGTTGAGTTACAAGAGTATTCATCATTGGGCTCTTTAGTTCATCTTGCAATGAAGGTGGAAGCCCAACTTGCTAAGAAAAACTCTTTTAAAAATGCTTCCAATAATGGATACTACTCCAAGTCTTTGAGAAACAAAACTTCTTTTTCTAAACATCCTTCCAAAGATTCTTCTTTCAAACCCAAGGAATCTAAGCCATCAACATCTAGACCTAAGTCTCCCACTAGAACATCTAACACTAAATGCTTTAAATGTATGGGCTATGGTCATATTGCTGCAAATTGTCCTTCCAAACGAAGTATGTACATGCATGAAGGCATTGTAGTTAGTGAGCATGATTCGGAATCTTCAAAGCATTCATTGCATTCTCATGCATCTAGTGAGGAAGAGAGCGAATGTCCACTTGAAGGGACTTGTTAGTTGTGAGAAGACTTCTTGGACAAGTTTCACAACCTTTTGATGAAAGTCAAAGGGAAAATATTTTCCATACAAGATGTCTTATTCAAAACAACATTTGTTCCTTGATAGTGGATGGGGGTAGTTGTGCAAATGTGGCTAGTACAAGAGTAGTAGATAAGCTTGGATTGCCTACTATCTCTCATACAAAGCCCTACAAGTTACAATGGCTTAGTGAAGTAGGAGAAATAATTGTTAATAAACAAGTCCTCATCCATTTCTCCATTGGAAAATACAAAGATGAGGTATTATGTGATGTTGTGCCCATGGAAGCCACTCATGTTCTTTTGGGAAGGCCTTGGCAATTTGATAGAAAAGTTTTACATGATGGCTTTACCAACAAATTATCTTTTGAATTCCATGGTCACAAGGTTACTTTAAAATCTCTCTCTCCAAGAGAAGTCCATGAGGACCAAGTTATCATGAAGAAAAAGAGGGAGAGTGAAAAAGATAAAAAAGATAAAAAAGAGAAGAGTTCTAAGCCTACACTCCTTGTGTCTAGGCGTGACATTGAAAGGGAAATAGTGGCTCATCATCCTCTTTTTTTAGCCATCCCTAGAACTCTTAGCATAGAATCACTTGTTGATAGTCCTCATTGCTTGGAAAATTTGGTAGAAGAGTTCAAAGATGTGTTTCAAGATCCTCCAAATGGACTTCCACCTTTGAGAGGGATTGAGCACCAAATTGATTTGATACCGGGCTCTTCTTTACCAAATCGTCCCGCATATAGGACCAATCCAAGTGAAACCAAGGAAATTCGCCAACAAGTTGAGGCTTTGATTGAAAAAGGGTGGGTGCAAGATAGCATGAGTCCTTGTGCTATGCCTATCATCTTAGTGCCAAAAAAGGATGGCACATGGCGAATGTGTTCGGATTGTAGGGCCATCAATAACATAACCATTAAGTATAGGCATCCATACCTAGACTAGATGATTTGTTGGATGAATTACATGGTTCAAAAATCTTTTCAAAGATTGATCTTAAAAGCGGCTACAATCAAATCCGTATCAACCGGGTGATGAATGGAAGACGGCTTTTAAGACCAACTTTGGTTTATATGAGTGGTTAGTTATGCCTTTTGGTTTAACTAATGCACCAAGTACCTTCATGCGCCTCATGCATCATGTTCTTAGACCTTTCATTGGTAAGTTTGTTGTGGTTTACTTTGATGACATTCTCATTTATAGCTTATCTTTGAATGACCATAGGTTGCATGTTAGGCAAGTTTTGGAAACCCTTAGGAAGGAACATTTGTATGCTAACCTTGCTAAATGTATGTTTGCTCTTGATCATATAGAATTCCTAGGGTTTGTTGTGAGTTGTAAAGGGGTCCATGTGGACAAAACAAAGGTGGTGGCCATTCAAAATTGGCCTACACCGAAATCTTTGAATGAGGTCCGAAGTTTTCATGGACTTGCTTCTTTCTATAGAAGATTTGTCCCAAACTTTGGTACCATTGCCGCACCACTCAATGACATAGTGAAAAAGGATGTGGCCTTTCATTGGGGAGAAGCACAACAAAATGCTTTTGATACTTTAAAGAAAAATTGACTAATGCTCCATCTTGGCCCTTCCTAATTTCACTAAGACATTTGAGATTGAGTGTGATGCTTCAAGCATAGGTATTGGGGCTGTTCTCCTCCAAGAGGGCCACCCCATAGCCTATTTTAGTGAGAAATTGAAGGGAAGTCATCTCAACTATTCCACCTATGATAAAGAATTATATGCACTTGTTAGGGCTTTGTTTACTTGGCAACACTATCTTTTTCCCAAAGAGTTTGTGATACATAGTGATCATGAATCTCTTAAATATTTGAAAAGCCAAAACAAACTTAACAAGAGGCATGCTAAGTGGGTGGAATTCATTGAGCAATTTCCTTATGTGATCAAACACAAGCAAGGTAAAATAAATATTGTGGCGGATGCTCTTTCTAGAAGATACACCTTGCTAAATCTTTTAACATCTCAATATCTTGGTTTTGATCACATTAAGGAACTTTATCATGATGACCTTGATTTTTCTCTCCTCTATCAAGAGTGTCTTAAGGGAGGACACAAAGACTTTTTTATTCAAGATGGCTTTCTTTTTAAGGGAAAACGTCTTTGTGTTCCCCAATGCTCTATTAGATTATCTCTTGTTAGAGAAGCTCATGAGGGGGGCTTAATGGGACATTTTGGGGTTGCTAAAACTTTGGATGTGTTGCATGAACATTTCTTTTGGCCTCATATGCATAAACATGTTCATAGTTTGTGTGATAAATGCATAGCTTGCCGCAAAGCTAAATCTAAAATGCATCCCCATGGTCTTTATACTCCTCTTCCTATCCCTTCAATGCCTTGGGTAGATATATCTATGGATTTCATCTTAGGCTTACCCAAGACATCAAAGGGAAAGGACTCCATTTTTGTGGTAGTGGATCGTTTTTCAAAGATGGCTCATTTTATTCCTTGCCACAAAGTGGATGATGCATGCCACATTGCAAACCTCTTCTTCCAAGAAGTGGTTCGCTTGCATGGGATTCCTAGGTCTATAGTGTCCGATAGAGATCCTAAGTTCTTGAGTCACTTTTGGAAGACCTTGTGGGGCAAGCTTGGAACTAAGCTTTTATTTTCTACCACTTGCCACCCACAAACTGATGGTCAAACCGAGGTGGTGAATAGAACTTTAGGACAACTATTGAGATGCTTTATTTCGGGGAATCCTAGAGTGTGGGAGAATTTACTACCCCATGTTGAGTTTGCATATAACCGAGTAGTAAATTCTACCACCTCTCATTCTCCTTTTGAGGTGGTCTATGGGTTTAATCCCCTAACACCTCTTGATCTTCTTCCTATTCCCCTTCTTGACGATGTCTTGTGCAAAGATGGGGATGAAAAGGCTTCTTTTGTGAAAACTTTGCATAAAGACATCAAGAAGAGAATCGAGAAGAAGGTTGGCAAGTATGCTGAACTTGCCAATAAAAGGAGAAAAGCATTGTTGTTTGATGAGGGCGATTGGGTTTGGCTTCACTTGAGGAAGGATCGTTTTCCTACTCAAAGGAAGTCCAAACTAATGCCTCGAGGGGATGGGCCTTTCCAAGTCCTCAAGAGGATTAATGACAATGCTTATGAGTTAGATATGCCTGATACATTCTTAGGTAGTCATACTTTTAATGTCAGCGATCTAACTCCTTTTTCTGTAGGTCTCCAGAATTCGTGGTCGAATTCTCTCCAACTCGGGGAGTATGATGGAGATCAAGCCCAAGAGAACATGGAGGCCACTCATCAAGCTCAAGAAGAGGTGGAGGCACAAATGGAGGACGCCCATAGAGGTCAAAGTCCACCTCAAAGGATTACAAGAAGCATGTTCAAAGCCTTGGGAGCTAGAGGACATTTATTTTCTCTTTTTGTAGTGTCTTTAGTTGAAGGTGCTTAGAGGGAAACCTTAGAAACCTCTTTTGTTATAGCATCTTTTTAGGTTTTAGTTAGGAGCTTTAGGGGGGTGTATTAGTAGATAGGTGTAGGAGTAGAATAGGGGGTGCCAAAGTGAAGGAAGGGATCACACCTTCCTTGCTTAGGCAATTAGCGCCGGTTCTAGATAGCTTTTGGAGGGAATTTTGAATTGTTTAGCTTTCAATTTTCAGCACCTTAGGCTATAAATAGAGGTGCCTTCCTTGTAAATTTCAGATTTGAATTTTATCTAAAGAAACTATACTCAAAATTGGAGTGAGCCTTTGGAGAGCTTTTGAGCTTCTACTCTAGTCTTATCTTGAAGGACCATGGTTTCCTCAAGTGGCGGCTTCCACACTCATCTAGGAGCATCCATACTTCTAGTGGCGTGATCATCCAACCTATCTTCCATCTTCATGAGCATTCTCTTCTCCTTCCTTTCTTCTCTTTCAATTACTCTTGTTGTCTTGTGTTCTTGAGCATGTTTTGGTTCGGCTATTCCTTTTTCCAGCATCTATTTTCCATTTGTTCTTAAATCTGTTCGGCTCTTTTGTTTTTGTTTCAATTTCTGTTCGGTCTCTTCTTTTCTTTTGCCTATGTTGATTCAATTTGACAATATTTGGTTCAACCAAATGAGTTTGGGATTTGGTACTTGTTATTGGTGAGTTCTTGATCTTAGAACCATGATCCAACTTCTAAGAAAGTGCCTCTACATTTTCCAGCTCAAGGTGATTCCTCAAAGTGTCAAGAATCTTGTTCTATGTGGCTATTGGAATCACATCACCAACGACAGGCAATTATCAATTTGGTGCCCGAAAGCCTCGTGGAATTCGCACCAAGAGTCTTTACGGGGCCCTAAAACCTTGTCGGTCTTCGCCGGTCGCCTCAGCCTCTCAGCTATGTTGGGCACGGCGATCAAATCCTTCAACTCAACCACGAAATTGTACCTCGCCGGTCTTGCTCTTTCTCTGGCGGGGCGTTCGCCTCCTGCTGGGCCCCGGGGCTGGGGCTTTCTGGCCTCGTAGGGGCGTCTCGCCTCTGGCTTCTTTCTCCCCGTCGTGGTCTCATTGACTCTGACGGGTTGAACTCGCGCCGGTCCCCTCGGGCGTGAGGGCACGACGCTGGTGCGCTTCACACATACCTCCCCTTCCGAAGCAATATGCTCTACCGCCCTGCGCCGTAATTCAGCGAAAGTCCTAGGGCGATTGCGGATAATGGATTCTCCGAAGGGGCCGGGGCATACGCCTTTCACAAATGCGTACACGATCATAGGCTCCTCTGTTGTACCAACCTTCACGACCTGGGCCCTGAAGCGATTGATATACTCCTTTAGGGTCTCCCCCTGATACTGCTTCACGTCAAACAGATCGTAGGAGACCGGCGGCGAGGCCTTGTTTGCTAAGTATTGTTCTCTGAATAACCGCGACAATTGGCGGAAAGATGTGATATGGCCCTTTGGGAGGCTAATGAACCAGTCCATAGCCATCCCGGTCAGGGTGCTCATGAAGAGCTTGCACTTGGCAGCATCAGAACCGCCTATTAGGACCATCTGTGTGTGAAACGCAGCAAGGTGCGTCTCTGGGTCCTCCATCCCGGTGAAGATTACCTTGGGTCCCGCAAACGTGTTCGGGATCGCTGCGTCCAGGATCTCCTGCGAGAAAGGAGTGGAAAACTCCCTTGGTGGGGAATGGTTCTTCGTCTCGTCCTGTCCAGGCCGCCTCCGATTGTTTCTCAGGCCCTGGCGCAACTCCTCATTCACACGGTGGAGCTCTTGATTCCGCTCATGCGAGGCATCGAGGTCTGCCTGCATGCGTTCCTGCTCCATTTTCGAATCCGCCATGTCCTGCTGCAACCCCCTCATTATTTCCAGGACCTGCTGCATGGATAGGTCTGCTGGGGCTGCGCGTGCTGCACTTCGTCTGCTGGGGGCCATTGTCACTCCAACCTCCTTCAGCGCTACTGTAACCTGGTAGATTTTCTCGAACTTGTGATGGGACTGATGTTTTATATCGGCCCCACGATGGGCGCCAAATGTTCCGTCCGGTTGACCGGGACGTCTTCGTGCACGACCTCAACCGTCAACTAGGGACTCCTTCCCACTGGTTGCCTGTGGATTCCTGCAAAAAATAGGACAAAAAGGCGCCCTAGCGGCCGTGTGCACTCCGATGCTCAAGTCAGCCAGCAAGAAACACCAAAAACTGTCCAGCTACGTGTCTGAGCACCGCGTATGGCACTCTGAAGGTGGTAAAAGAACTGTGTATAGGTGTGTGTTGTCTCTTTCAGGCAAAAATATTCTCCAGTCACTTGTACGTAACCTTGAAGCACGAGCAAGCAACTAGAGAGTTCTCTGGTAAATTTGCCGAAAGTTCCCACCCTTTTTCCAACATTCTCCGCGCTATTTAAACTACCCAAGCATTTACAGCGCCTTAAAGCGCTTTTAATCACAAACGTAACGTACTCATTAAAGCGCTTAATTAGAAAATGTAGCGCATTTAAGACGTTGAAACGCTCGGGAGCCATTATAGTACCTGAATGCTCGAAAGGGAAACTGTATTGAATAACTTTTAATTACATGGCACCTGACTAAAGGGTGTTTCCATTCTGGCATGGCCGTCGTACACGTGGAGGGCCTCACGACGCCATGGCCCCATCCGGGGACGCTTCTGCCCATCTGGGGACGTTTCTACGTGTGAGTCCTCCTGCTGAGAGTGCTACTGCGCTAGGGGTGACTTTTTGGGTGCCAACTCATGGCCCCAAGTATCTAGTCACTTACTTTGAGAGCGTATCTGCCTTCCTTTTGTACCCTGCACCCGGTTGCCCTGGGCGTGACTTTCCTCTTGAGTCGTATCTGCCCCACGGGTGTCTCTAGGGCGGCAGGAGCACTTCACGAGTCAGGCTGCCCTTCACTGGTACTATTACTATGGCCTTGAAGCCACCTTTTCCTTCTCTTTATCGTTGCCCCGTGCTATTGGGACCTGAGGCCTTCCCACGGCGTCGCTCCCTCCATGGTCTTTCCTACCCATGGGTATCGGGGAACCACACCGTGATTGCCTTACTTTAGCACTGTTTGATCTGGCGACGCCCTGGTTGGGCGACGCCTTCACCTAGGGGACGCCTTGCCTTGGCGACGCTTCCTCTTAGCGTCTCTCCACCCAGGCGACGCTTCCTCTTAGCGTCTCTCCACCTAGGCGACGCCTTGCGTTGACATTGACTCTCCAGCCGTTGACTTTGACCTTGACTTGGTCAACGCCCGGATACGGGACGGTACATATAATTTGATATATTGTTTAAAATAATTGTTTCTAAATTATTTAATTCAAATTCAATTTTATATTTAATTTTAACTTTTAGATTATGTAATTTAGTATATGTTTTTTTAAATAATTATTTCCAAATTACATAATATAAAAGCTAATACCGAATCCAGAACGAATTTCGAATTACAACTCAACTCACCACCATAACAACAATCAGCAGCAGTGCCTTCAATACTCTCTTCACTCACCAAGTGTTACACACCACCACGCCTCCCACAACAATGCCTCGTACTTTTAAACTTTTTTTACAGAAAGATATTTGTGGAATAATCAAATTTATGGGGTGCCAGAAGAATATATTGGGGTGCAGAAAGAAGCAGCCCTAAAAACATAATTGACCTAACATGACCCACAAAGAGTCAGGCCAATGGGTTATTATTTTAAGTAATGAATGTGTTAGGGCTTTTACTTTTCACACCCATTAATTCCCACCTGAACCTCTACAATTTTCATAAAACAAAGTTTGCTCCTTATCTCTTTTATGCGAGGCAGCAGCTGCACCTTCCATTTTTCTTTTCTTTTGTTTGAGAAACTTTGTGCCCTTGGTGTGTGAAAACCTGCAGAAATTGGTTGTAAACAATAACGAAATAGTGTCTTTAGTAGGTAATCGTGGCCTTAAATCACTTTAGAATACATTTCAAAAACAACCTTGTAGATTAATCTTGTAGTTTTGGAATTAGCTTTATGAACTTTTAGACTAATATGACAATTTGTGGTTGAATTACCACTTCGTTCATAGTTTTTTGGGATTGGGTAAGAATTAAGATTGAAAATTGAGATTTTGTTTTAAGAAATGAGAAGGGGAGTGAGTTAGAAATAAGTTGGATTGAATTGAACTTTCTGTAACTCAATTAAATAGGTCAAATCTAACTTAACCTAAAAGTGTATTTTCTATAATAGGCTAGTTCAGAAGCATCATATATCCATACCAACAATTTTTCCTTAACCTATTCGCCCAGCACTATTTTTAGCAAGAACTTTTTGTCGATCATCTCTATGTTGTTTATCTAAAGAAGAAAGAATCAATCTAACTCAATTCACAAACTAATGATTCAAATCTGGTAATACAATGAGCATATGGATTAGCTTTTGTTTATTTAAGTAGGTGAAAAGCTAAAATTTGAAATTAAAGAAAAAAAAAGTTGCGCTTACAAGTGACAAACCAAGGTAAAATTTTGGAAGTTTGTTTCTTTTTATTTGGTTAATTTCAAATTTCATTTTTAATCTATTTAATAAAAACAAAATCTTGTTGGAGACTAAGTTCCCACTAGCGTATTCTAATACATCTTCTATTATAAGATTAAATCCATGTGACTCTTACTAAATAATATAACTGACACCCAGGTTTCCACAATCATCTGTCACTACATAAAAAAAAATAAAAATAAAGGAAATACAAGCAAATATAGGGGCTAGGTCAAAACACATAAAAAAAACCTAAAAACCTATTAATAAAAAATTCTAAGAATAAGCTGGATGAAAGTCTATTATACCAATGAAAGTTCTTCCTATGAAGGAAACCTAAATTATTAAGTTTGTCAGCACAAGCATTGCCTTCACAAAAAATGTGAGAAATTTTAAATCTGATTTTCCCACAATAATCAAGGCATTTTATCCACCTATTATGAAGGGTTCAAGGAGCATTAGTTTTAGTAGTAAATGCAATACAAACTAAGAAAGAGTCACATTCAAGGTACAAACATGGAAAACCCATATTTTTGGCTTCTTCAATAGCATGAATGACCCCATAAAACTCCGCAACCATAACATTATGAATATTCAGGAAATAAGAGAAACCACTAATGAACTTCCTCATACTTCCACGAAAAATACCACAAGATGCAAGACTTGGAGAACCCATAGCAACACCATCAATATTAATTTGAGCCCAACCAGAGGAGAAAAATCTCATATAACAAGAAGAGGATGAAAGACTTTGCTACTTCGTGTATTAACTTTTATCTTCTAATTCATGAATATAACTAACAACATATATTATTTAGTAGAACTTATTAATTTAACTAATAAATTACGGATGTTTCCTCAACTTAAGTTTTAGGCTATAGACCCGTAATTTTAATCCTTAAAACACAAGACAAATTAGTTAAGGTTATGTTTGACTCAACTTATTGTTCTCTTAAAATAAAACTTTTATGTTAAAGTTACTTTAAAAGAGCTTAAAAACAGTAAAAACTATTTGTTAATTTCATTTTATTTTTAACTTAAAAAAATCCTTTCTATATTAAAGTTGTTTCAAAAAAATTCAAAACTTTTAGTTTTGATGTAATTTTTTTTAATTTCAAATACATTTCTTTTTTATGTACTTTTCTTATAATTTTGTTTTGAAAAAAAAAGTGTAGGAAGATCTAAGTCTTGCATTTCTTAGAATTTGGAAATGTTTATTACCTCTTTGTTGGAGTTTGAGCTATTTGAGAAGAAAATTTCCCCTTTCTTCAAATGAAGCAAAACTCAATTTCTAAGCTTAAGAATGATTTCTTTTCTTCCTTTATTGATATATTTAACATATTAATCAACATTGTTCTTAATAATTCGTGTCTTGACTTTAGCTTTTAATTATAACTTTTTATAACTATTATTGCACAACACAAAGTCAAAGTTTGGAATGAGTACACGATCAAAAGGTGTTAATAAATTGAATTCATATATAACCTCAAAAGGAGGGTGAGAAGTTTTGGTCTTAATCACTCTATTATACACAAACTCGTATAAGTTTTTCTCACTCTCCTGAATTTTCAAATATCATGACTCTTAATATCCTAGATTCCCAAACATCATGACTCTTAAGAGTTAAGACTAAGTTCTATTTACCATCAATTTAGATATAACAAATAATAGAAAATAGAATTTTAGTTTAAACTTTCCCAATAAGGTCCTCAAAAAATGATGTAAAACTTTGAATATCTATTAGACATTACGTTTCTAGGAAGTTCATGCAATCTAATTAATTCTTTAAATAATAGATGTGGAACATGGTATATGATCCTGCCGGCAACTTGAACGTGGGTGAATCGCTTTGTAACACTTTCTGCCCTGTCTCGCGACTGTGTCTCCTGAAGAATCACCTTCTGAACTCTGTCTCTCTGATGGCTTCAAGATGTGACCTGCAAAATACACAGACGGCGCCTCTAGCGGCCGTTTGCACTCCGACGATCAAGTTAGTTCAACAGAACCACCAGAAAACTGGAACTTAGTAAAATGTGTGTGTGTAAAACTTGCACCTGTTTTTTCCTCCCCCTCACTCTCACTCTGATTCTGCCTTTATCTCTCTTTCCCTGCTCCTGGCATAACAGAATTCTGTTATGCTTTCTGCATGTGTCAAACCCTATGTCATGCTTTTCAGAGAAAGCGTACCTTCAGAATCAGCAATGGGGACGTGAGAGTTCTGCGCATGTCTGCGCTTGGCTGCGCCTGTCTTAACCTTTAGCGTACGGAGTGCTCTTTTGTCTGGACCGCACCCCTCTCAGATGTGACACGTGAGGCCTGCAACTCACATCTAACCACACACGCGTCACTTACTGGAAGGGCTCTAGGCCTCTCTTTGTCCGCCTAAGTACGCCCTTGCGGAGTAACTTAGGAATGCTTCTCTTATCTGGTAAATTGCACACCTTAGGACGACGTCGGGCGTGCTGGTCTAGGCGCACTCACCGAACGT